>NW_027206487.1:345000-372806 GCF_024711535.1 Dipodomys merriami
ACACCTGTCATCCCAGCTACTCAGGAGACAGATCTGAGGATCGCGGTTCAAAGCCAGCCTGGGCAGGAAAGTCCATGAGACTCTGATCTCCAGTTAACTTCCAGAAAACTGGAAGTGGCGCTGTGCTCGAAGTGTTAGAGCTCCAGCCTTGAGCTGAAAAGCTCCGGGACGGCTCAGGCCCTGAGTTCAAGCCCTGTGACTGACAAAAAATAAAATTGTGTTTGAATTTGTTTGGAAGTGCAGGCAAAAATGGAAAAAAGGTAAAATATACAACAATAAACTGGAAGAAATGACTTTTTTTTAGGAGTAAATATTTCCATATATATTTTTGTTTACGTTGGTCATGGGCTTGAACTCAGGGCCTGGACACTGTCCCAGAGATTTTTCAAGGCCAGTGCTCTACCACTTGAACCACAGCTCTACTTCTGGTTTTCTGGTGGTTCATTGGAGACGAGAGTCTCTTGGACTCTCCTGCCCGGGCTGGCTTCGAACCGTGATCCTTAGAGCTCAGCATCCTGAGTAGCTGGGGTGACAGGCGGGAGCCACCGGTGCCTGATTTAGGGTTTTAAGAGTTATTTAAATTGGGCATTACCTGAATGCTGTTTTCTTTTTCTTTCTTTCTTTTTTTTTTAAGCTGTAGGTTAAAGAAAAGTGATACTAAACATTGATTTTCAAGCTAATGAAAGAATGTGATTCGGGTGTTGGTTGGAAATTAGGTTTCAGATGTGTGTTTTGTTTGGCTAACAGATTAACATGTAGAATCAATTCATATATCCACCATACAGTTGTAACAAAACATGTCGATTATTACACACACACGCACGCACACACCCTGGTGCTGGACGGAGGGCTCCGTTGTGAAACATCAGATCGAGGCGCCAGGTGCTCATTTTTATTACTGGGCAGTTGCGCAGCCCCTGTGAGGTCTCCCCTGTGCTCTGCGCTCCGGGTTGGGTGAGTGCTCCCCAGAAGGCTCCTGTGGGCTCTGACTGGGAGGCAGAAGCTAGGGAGGGGGTAGGGCTGTGGGGGCCGCGCTGCCTTCTCTGTGGGTATTTGTCCTTGCTGAGGGGGGTGGGGAGCAGGCCTGTGGGCAGGGCCGTCGTGGGCACTTGGGAGGCTGGTTGGTCCGTGTTACTTAAGCGGACCGCGGTTTTCTGATGGTTCGCGCATCTGTGCCTCAAATCACTGCGCAGGGCCTGTCAGTCTGCAGGTGGGTTTCCCGAGGGGAAGGCTGGCAGTGTTCACGCGGGGTCCGTGCGTGGAAGGTGGTGTTCACGCGAGGTCTGCGTGTGGAAGGCGGCGTTCACGCGGGGTCCGTGTGTGGAAGGCAGTGTTCAAGGAGGTCCGTGCGTGGAAGGCAGTGTTCACGCGGGGTCCGTGTGTGGAAGGCAGTGTTCACACGAGGTCTGTGCGTGGAAGGCAGTGTTCACACGAGGTCCGTGCGTGGAAGGCAGTGTTCACGCGAGGTCTGTGTGTGGAAGGCAGTGTTCACGCGGGGTCCGTGTGTGGAAGGCAGCGTTCAAGGAGGTCCGTGTGTGGAAGGCAGTGTTCACACGAGGTCCGTGTGTGGAAGGCAGTGTTCACGCGAGGTCTGTGTGTGGAAGGCAGCGTTCAAGGAGGTCCGTGTGTGGAAAGGCAGTGTTCACGCGGGGTCCGTGTGTGGAAGGCAGCGTTCAAGGAGGTCCGTGTGTGGAAGGCAGTGTTCACATGAGATCTGTGTGTGGAAGGCAGTGTTCACGCGGGGTCCGTGTGTGGAAGGCAGTGTTCACGCGGGGTCTGTGTGTGGAAGGCAGTGTTCACGCGAGGTCTGTGTGTGGAAGGCAGTGTTCACGCGGGGTCTGTGTGTGGAAGGCAGTGTTCACACGAGGTCTGTGCGTGGAAGGCAGTGTTCACGTGGGGTCTGTGCGTGGAAGGTGGTGTTCACGCGAGGTCTGTGTGTGGAAGGCAGTGTTTACGCAGGGTCCGTGTGTGGAAGGCAGTGTTCACGCGAGGTCTGTGTGTGGAAGGCAGTGTTCACACGAGGTCCGTGTGTGGAAGGCAGTGTTCACACGAGGTCTGTGTGTGGAAGGCAGTGTTCAAGGAGGTCCGTGTGTGGAAGGCAGTGTTCACACGAGGTCTGTGTGTGGAAGGCAGTGTTCACACGAGGTCTGTGTGTGGAAGGCAGTGTTCAAGGAGGTCCGTGTGTGGAAGGCAGTGTTCACACGGGGTCCGTGTGTGGAAGGCAGCGTTCACACGAGGTCTGTGTGTGGAAGGCAGCATTCACGCGGGGTCCGTGTGTGTCTTCTCCGTCTCGGGTTTAAGTGTGGTAGTCTCCTGTGTCTGTGTGACCGGCGGGGGGTGTTCTAGATGACCTGAAGACTAGAACGTTGCTGGGGGGGGGGGGGATCTGAAAGGAGTGAGTGATTTCTTCTCCAAGCGGAGCGACAGCAAGCCATGCGACCAGGCTGGCTGCGCGGAAGTGGCCGGGCCTGGCCCCAGGGGCCCTGGGGCGGGAATCTGGGGCTCTCCCCAGGGAGAGCACGCAGTACTTTTCTGTGTGTTTCTTGGGAGGGTTTTATCTATTTTAGGCTTTGTACTCAGGGCCTGAGCGCTGTCCCTGGCCTTTTGCTCAAGGTGAATACTCTACCACTTAGAGCCATAGCTCTCCAGACTTTTCTGCCTGGGCTGGCTTTGAACTTCAGTCCTCAGATCTTAGCCTCATGAGCCACTGGCACCTGGCTTTATTTTATTTTTGTTTTTGTCAGTTGTGGGGCCTGAACTCTGGGCCTGGGCGCTGTCCCTCAGCTCTTCAGCTACAGGCTCTACACTTGAGCCACAGCACTACTTCCGGTTTTTTTCTGCCTATGTGGTGCTGAGAAATCGAACCAGGGTCTCATGCATGCAAGGCAAGCGCTCTACCGCTGAGCCACCTTCCCAGCCCGGTTTTGTGTTATTATTTTATACAGCAGTGTGGTGAGGTGAGGTTTAGTGAGATTGTAATGTGTTCTAGTCAGGCGTGTTTCTAACAAAAAAGGAAAAAACGCAGGCAGGACAGAGGTAAAAAAGCTTGTGCTCCTGATCACCCCTGTGTGGGAATGTCTGCTCTGAATGTCTCTAGTAGTTACTGTGTTATTGTATTTGTACTGTCATGATTGTATTTGCCATTCTTCGTGGTTGCTGACTTTCTGTTGTCTCAGTGTGTATCACCTGACGACACTTTGCACAGACTTGATGTGTCTACCTGGATGATAACTTACGAAACACACTTTGCTCCCTAGGGCCAACTCACTGTCCTAAAAACCAAATTTCCCAGGAGAAGAGACTGAAGAGAGAGCTCCTACAAGAAAGGCGCGGGTACCCCATGAACGAGCCAGCAGAAAACCAGTTGGGGTACACCGGGACTCCAGAGCCAGACCTCAGGCTCAGAAAGGGCCACTGCCTTGATGGTAGCCGCGGAGGCCGGGAGGACAGCTGCCAGGGAGGCCGGGAGCCCGTTCTAGGGGCTTCTGTCTGTCCTTCCCTCCATTCGCACGTGAGTGTGCCAGCAGTGAGGGCGGGGTGTGTGTGTGTGTGTGTGTGTGTGTGCGCGCGTGTGTGTGTGCATGTGGGTGGGGGGGGAGGAGAGGCAGTGCTGACACCGGCCCAGCGTGCCACAGCGTGCCCCCCAGGAGCACTGTCAGACCCAGCGTGCCCCCCAGGAGCACTGTCAGACCCAGCGTGCCCCCCAGGAGCACTGTCAGACCCAGCGTGCCCCCCAGGAGCACTGTCAGACCCAGCGTGCCCCCCAGGAGCACTGTCAGACCCAGCGTGCCCCCCAGGAGCACTGTCAGACCCAGCGTGCCCCCCAGGAGCACTGTCAGACCCAGCGTGCCCCCCAGGAGCACTGTCAGAGACCCAGCGTGCCCCCCAGGAGCACTGTCAGAGACCCAGCGTGCCCCCCAGGAGCACTGTCAGACCCAGCGTGCCCCCCAGGAGCACTGTCAGAGACCCAGCGTGCCCCCCAGGAGCACTGTCAGACCCAGCGTGCCCCCCAGGAGCACTGTCAGACCCAGCGTGCCCCCCAGGAGCACTGTCAGAGACCCAGCGTGCCCCCCAGGAGCACTGTCAGAGACCCAGCGTGCCCCCCAGGAGCACTGTCAGACCCAGCGTGCCCCCCAGGAGCACTGTCAGACCCAGCGTGCCCCCCAGGAGCACTGTCAGAGACCCAGCGTGCCCCCCAGGAGCACTGTCAGAGACCCAGCGTGCCCCCCAGGAGCACTGTCAGAGACCCAGCGTGCCCCCCAGGAGCACTGTCAGACCCAGCGTGCCCCCCAGGAGCACTGTCAGACCCAGCGTGCCCCCCAGGAGCACTGTCAGACCCAGCGTGCCCCCCAGGAGCACTGTCAGACCCAGCGTGCCCCCCAGGAGCACTGTCAGACCCAGCGTGCCCCCCAGGAGCACTGTCAGACCCAGCGTGCCCCCCAGGAGCACTGTCAGAGACCCAGCGTGCCCCCCAGGAGCACTGTCAGAGACCCAGCGTGCCCCCCAGGAGCACTGTCAGAGACCCAGCGTGCCCCCCAGGAGCACTGTCAGACCCAGCGTGCCCCCCAGGAGCACTGTCAGACCCAGCGTGCCCCCCAGGAGCACTGTCAGACCCAGCGTGCCCCCCAGGAGCACTGTCAGACCCAGCGTGCCCCCCAGGAGCACTGTCAGACCCAGCGTGCCCCCCAGGAGCACTGTCAGACCCAGCGTGCCCCCCAGGAGCACTGTCAGAGACCCAGCGTGCCCCCCAGGAGCACTGTCAGAGACCCAGCGTGCCCCCCAGGAGCACTGTCAGACCCAGCGTGCCCCCCAGGAGCACTGTCAGAGACCCAGCATGCCCCCCAGGAGCACTGTCAGACCCAGCATGCCCCCCAGGAGCACTGTCAGAGACCCAGCGTGCCCCCCGGGAGCACTGTCAGAGACCCAGCGTGCCCCCCAGGAGCACTGTCAGACCCAGCGTGCCCCCCAGGAGCACTGTCAGAGACCCAGCGTGCCCCCCAGGAGCACTGTCAGACCCAGCGTGCCCCCCAGGAGCACTGTCAGACCCAGCGTGCCCCCCAGGAGCACTGTCAGAGACCCAGCGTGCCCCCCAGGAGCACTGTCAGAGACCCAGCGTGCCCCCCAGGAGCACTGTCAGAGACCCAGCGTGCCCCCCAGGAGCACTGTCAGAGACCCAGCATGCCCCCCAGGAGCACTGTCAGAGACCCAGCGTGCCCCCCAGGAGCACTGTCAGACCCAGCGTGCCCCCCAGGAGCACTGTCAGACCCAGCGTGCCCCCCAGGAGCACTGTCAGAGACCCAGCGTGCCCCCCAGGAGCACTGTCAGACCCAGCGTGCCCCCCAGGAACACTGTCAGAGACCCAGCGTGCCCCCCGGGAGCACTGTCAGAGACCCAGCGTGCCCCCCAGGAGCACTGTCAGAGACCCAGCATGCCCCCCAGGAGCACTGTCAGAGACCCAGCGTGCCCCCCGGGAGCACTGTCAGAGACCCAGCGTGCCCCCCGGGAGCACTGTCAGAGACCCAGCGTGCCCCCCGGGAGCACTGTCAGACCCAGCGTGCCCCCCAGGAGCACTGTCAGACCCAGCGTGCCCCCCAGGAGCACTGTCAGACCCAGCGTGCCCCCCAGGAGCACTGCTCAGAGACCCAGCTTCCTGCTGCGGCCTTGGAGCCGAGGCCGACCGTGCTGGGATTTGAACTGAGCGCCTCCTGCGGGCAGGCCCCTGAGACTCTGAGCCAGTCCCCCCAGTGCGGCTTTCCCGCTGTAGTTGTGTGTGGACAGGCGGCCTCTCCACTCAGTCATGATGGCTTGGCTGTGCACACGCTTTCAGTGACCCACGCTGCTCTTGTTTCATTGGCTGTCTCCACCCAGGCCCCGATGCTGCTCTTGTTTCATTGGCTGTCTCCACCCAGGCCCCGATGCTGCTCTTGTTTCATTGGCTGTCTCCACCCAGGCCCCGATGCTGCTCTTGTTTCATTGGCTTCTCCACCCAGGCCCCGATGCTGCTCTTGTTTTATTGGCTGTCTCCACCCAGGCCCCGATGCTGCTCTTGTTTCATTGGCTTCTCCACCCAGGCCCCGATGCTGCTCTTGTTTCATTGGCTTCTCCACCCAGGCCCCGATGCTGCTCTTGTTGCATGTGCGTTTGGTGTTAGTTCTGTGGCTAGTGTGGTGAAGCTGCTCTTGCTTGATTCCAGCAGTCTTAGGGATGAAGGTCCTTTTTGTGTTAAAGCGTACGTCCTGTTTGGAACTGGCTTCCGTGTGGAGTAAGCTGAGTCCAGTGCGGTCACGCGTGCCGTTTTCCTGTTCTCTCCACATGGTTTGTTGGGAAGGATCCCTGCCCTTCCCCGCCGAGCAGTGTGATGAGCAGTGAGCAGTGAAGGGCGCAGCCTGTGCCGTATGAGCGGCCTGTGTGGTATGAGCAGCCTGTGCCGTGTGAGCAGCGTGAGTGGTGTGAGCGGCCTGTGCGGTGTGAGCGGCCTGTGCGGTGTGAGCGGCCTGTGCAGTGTGAGCGGCCTGTGCGGTGTGAGCGGCCTGTGCGGTGTGAGCGGCCTGTGCGGTGTGAGCGGCCTGTGCGGTATGAGCGGCCTGTGTGGTGTGAGCAGCGTGAGCGGTGTGAGCACTGTGTAGTGTGTGCCATGAGCTCTGCATGCAGTGAGTAATGTGAGCAGTGTGTGCAGTATGAGAAGTATATACAGTGTGAGCAGGGAGCACTGTGCAGTGTGTGCAGTGAGAAGTGTATACAGTGTGAGCAGGGAGCACTGTGCAGTGTGTGCAGTGTGAGAAGTGTATACAGTGTGAGCAGGGAGCACTGAGCAGTGTGTGCAGTATGAGAAGTGTATACAGTGTGAGCAGGGAGCACTGTGCAGTGTGTGCAGTGTGAGAAGTATACAGTGTGAGCAGGGAGCACTGTGCAGTGAGCACTGTGCAGTGTGTGCAGTGTGAGGTGTATACAGTGTGAGCAGGGAGCACTATGTGCAGGGAGCATTGTGCAGTGAGCTTATTGGAGATGAGAGTCTCACAGACTTTGCTGCCCAGGCTGGCTTTGAACTGTGATCCTCGGATCTCAGCCTCCAGAGTGGCTAGGATGACAGGCGTGAGCCACCGGCACCCGGCTTTTAAATGATGTTTTAAAATCACTTCTGTGTTAATTAGGCATAGTCCTAGGTTTTGTTGGAGTAAAGACAGGATACTTTGAGGACACGCTTGAGGCTGGGTGTGTAGTAGTAATCTGTTATTAGTTGCCTGTGTGTGTAATACCTTGTAAAGTAAGAAGAAGGGATTAAACCCCTCCCCTCCCCCAACTGAATTTAGGGCTGTGCACATGCGCAGGCCACCCGTGCTCTTACCACCAAACCATGGCCCCAGCCCTGGTGCCTTTGCTCTTCGTGTGTGTGTGTGTGTGTGTGTGTGTGTGTGTGTATGTGTGTGTGTGTGTGTGTGTGTGTGTGTGTGTGTGCGCGCGTGCGTGCGCGCGCGCTCCGGAGTCTTAATGCTCCTGACCCAGTGCTGGGATTACGTGTGTGCACTGTCATGCCCGGCCAGAGACCTTGATGACGTGTCCCTTCAGGCAGCGTCAGGGTGTCACCCTGCCTCACCACGTCGCACCCCAGCATGCTGGGCCTGCGGGTGGGCACCCCCGGTCCGGCTCAGGGCAGCTCATTTCTTCATGTTTCTGGACAAAGGGGTTCTTAGGACTGGGGAGGACAGTGGGGTGACTCATTGGGCCTTTTGTGTGGTGTCGGGGGAGGGGTTGTGGGTGTCGCCCTGGTGGCGTCACCTGCGTGGAGCCCTTTCCTGGGGCCAACGCTGAAGATGTCCTGTGGGCCGAGGGGCTGGGCGCGGCCGGCCCGCAGGGGCTCGGGGTTTAGTCTGGAAGGCTGCAGTAGTGGTTTTGTGTGCAGTGTTAGGATGTGGTCTGTGAAGATCGTCTAACCCCAAAGACAAGCCCGGCGTGGCTGCTGACCCCGCCTGGCCATGTGCAGCCGCGTGGCCGCTGCTCCGGGGACCGCGCCCCCGCTGCCCGCCGCAGCCCTGACAGCCCTCTGTTTGCCCCGCAGGGCGCGGCGCACCCCGGGAGCGACGATGGCGCGTCTCAGGGGGACGAGGGGTTCATGGGCATGTCCCCCCTCCTGCAGGCCCACCACGCCATGGAGAGAGTGGAGGAGTTCGTGTGCAAGGTAAGACTGGGGGACGGGCGCCCGCCTCTAACCCCGTCCCGGGCACCGGGCGTCGGAGCTGGCAGCAGCTGCAGTCAGTCTGGCCGGCCCAAACACCGGGGGGGGGGGGGGGGGGGGGAGGGGAGGTGGCTGGGGGGGGATGGGGGAGGGAGTGGGGGGTGGCGGGATTGAGACCGGCGTGTTCATCACGGCCTTGTTAAACGGCCGCTCCTTTGTACAGCTACAAATGCTAAGAGAAGGAAAGGAAGAAGGAAACCTGCGGCTCAGGAAGCACCAAAGTGTTGGGGGTGGGGGCGGGGCCGCTCACACGCCACCCCAGCCCTTGCTTGGGCAGGGGCCATTTTCTGGGCTTTGGAGGTGGCCGGGCCTCCTGGTGTTTTCAGATCAGCGGGAACATCCCGGGGTCTTTCCCTCCGCGACTCCGAGCGCCCCCCCCCCCCCCAAGCCCGCGCAGGCTCGCAGGTTTAGTCATTGGTGAAACCTTCTGCCAGCGGGGCGCCGCCCGCCCGCCCGCCCGCCCGCCCGCCCGCCCGCCCGCCCGCCCGCCCGCCCGCTCCTCAGGAGGCTGCGAGCTATGGAGCGAGTGCCGCGCAGAGCCAGCCTCTCCCCCTCACTCGCTCTTTCTTCCTCTCTGTCTGTCTATCTCTTTCTCTCTTTTTGTTGCTCCTGGGGCTTGAACTCAGGGCCTGGGCGCTGTCCCTCTGCTCTTCAGCTCAATGCAAGCGCTCTACCACTTGAGCCACAGCACCACTTCTGGTTTTCTGGTGGTTTATTGGAGATCAGAGTCCCACGGACTTTCCTACCTGGGCTGGCTTTGAACCGCGATCCTCAGATCCCAGCCTCCTGAGTCGCTGGGATGACCGGCGTTTCTCTCAGCTCTGCACCGAGCAGCTTGTCCATTGTAGTAACGCGGGGCGTGTGGCGCGCGGTGTGAGCGTGCGTGGCCGTGCGGCCGAGGCCGTGCTGACGTGGGCCCGCCCCCTGCAGGTGTGGGAGGGCCGCTGGCGCGTGATCCCGCACGACGTGCTGCCCGACTGGCTGAAGGACAATGACTTCCTGCTGCACGGGCACCGGCCGCCCATGCCCTCCTTCCGCGCCTGCTTCCGCAGCATCTTCCGCATCCACACGGAGACCGGCAACATCTGGACCCACCTCCTGGGTGAGGGCCCCGGCCGCGGGAGTCGTTGCAGCCGTGTGGGATGCATCCCGCGCGCTGGCACGCACGCACGCACGCGGAGGGGCCGTGCTGGTCAGCCCACCGGGGCTCTGTGCGTGGGGGGGCGGTCGCGTGCTGGCGCCAAGCAGGAGCTGCACTGTCTGTTTTCTCTCGGGCCGTGTGGACGCCGCGGTGCCGTGGAGTACGCTCAGCCTGGGCCGGCAGCGCTTCTCCCGTGGAGTTCTGAGCGGGGAGCTGAGCCAGCCGCTGGCGGCCGTGCGGCTGGCACGTGCGTCCCGTGCGGCTGGCGGTGGCCGTGCAGCTGGCGCGTGCGTCTCGTGTGGCTGGTGGTGGCCGTACGGCTGGCGCGTGTGTCCCGTATGGCTGGCACGTGCGTCCCGTGCGGCTGGCGCGTGCGTCCCGTGCGGCTGGCGCGTGCGTCCCGTGCGGCTGGCGCGTGCGTCCCGTGCGGCTGGTGCATGCATCCCGTGTGGCTGGCACGTGCGTCCCGTGTGGCTGGTGGTGACTGTGTGGCTGGCGCGTGCGTCCCGTGTGGCTGGTGGTGGCCGTGCAGCTGGCGCGTGCGTCCCGTGTGGCTGGTGGTGGCCGTACGGCTGGCGCGTGTGTCCCGTATGGCTGGCGCGTGCGTCCCGTGTGGCTGGCGCGTGCGTCCCGTGTGGCTGGTGGTGGCCGTGCGGCTGGCGTGTACGTCCCATGTGGCTGGCGCGTGCGTCCTGTGCGGCTGGTGCATGCATCCCGTGCGGCTGGCACGTGTGTCCCGTGTGGCTGGTGGTGGCCGTACGGCTGGCGCGTGTCCCGTATGGCTGGCGCGTGCGTCCCGTATGGCTGGCGCGTGTGTCCCGTGTGGCTGGTGGTGGCCGTGCGGCTGGCGCGTGCGTCCCGTGTGGCTGGTGGTGGCCGTGCGGCTGGCACGTGTGTCCCGTGTGGCTGGTGGTGGCCGTACGGCTGGCGCGTGCGTCCCGTGGCCCCGCGCTCACCCGGCCCCGCATTCTCCCCCAGGCTGCGTGTTCTTCTTGTGCCTGGGCATCTTCCACATGTTCCGCCCCAACATCTCCTTCGTGGCCCCCCTGCAAGAGAAGGTGGTCTTCGGGCTCTTCTTCCTGGGCGCCATCCTCTGCCTCTCCTTCTCGTGGCTCTTCCACACCGTCTACTGCCACTCGGAAGGGGTCTCCCGGCTCTTCTCCAAGTGAGTACCGCACCGCGCGGCCCCCTGCGCCTGCTTTTGTCTTACTGAGGTTTTTTCAGATAGGAACTTGCTCTAACTCCACCTGGGCTGTGCTGGAATTACAGTCCTCCTGATCTCCTCTTCCGACTAGCTAGGACTGCACACTCAGGATCCTTTTTTCTTTTGGTCCTTTGTGGGCCTGAACTCTGGGCCTGGGCGCTGTCCCTCAGCTCTTCAGCTCAAGGCGGGCGCTCCACCACCTGAGCCACAGTTGCTCTTCTGGTTTTCTGGTGGTTGAAGTGTTTCACGGCCTTTTCTGTCCGGGCTGGCTTTGAACCACGGTCCTCAGATCTCAGCTTCCTGAGTAGCTGGGATGGCGGGTGTGAGCCGCCGGTGGCCGGCTAGGCTTGGAATTCTTGGTGTCATCAAATGGAAGCACTTTTCCTCGGCCGGAGCCAGCGGCCGCGTGCCTGTGCCCGGTGTGGGCGGCGCGGGCCGGGGCGTCCGCTGGCAGCCGGCTCTGTGTGGCGCACGGCCTTCCCTCCTCTCCCCCCTAGACTGGACTACTCGGGCATCGCCCTCCTGATCATGGGGAGCTTCGTCCCGTGGCTCTACTACTCCTTCTACTGCAACCCGCAGCCCTGCTTCATCTACCTGATAGTCATCTGTGTGCTGGGCATCGCTGCCATCATCGTCTCCCAGTGGGATATGTTCGCCACCCCTCAGTACCGCGGGGTCAGAGCAGGTATGCAGGGGGCGTGCGTGGACGCACACGGCACGAGGAGGGCCTCACGGGGCAGGGTGACGGAGCCCGGGCTCAGTCCTGCCTGCAGCCCCAGCACTGCCGTGGCTCTTCGGGGGCAGTCACAGCAGGGCCAGGCGTGGCCGCAGCCCGGGCCAGGGCCTCCCAGTGGCCGGGACAGCAGCCTCGGTGACCCCACGGTGGTCACTGCCTTCTGCCCATCCCCAGGCTTGATCCTGGGCTTGAGTCCCCCTCCCCATCCCCAGGCTTGATCCTGGGCCTGAGTCCTCTCCCACCCCCCTCCCCAGGCGTGTTCCTGGGCCTGGGCCTGAGTCCTTCTCCCCCCCCTCCCCAGGCATGTTCCTGGGCCTGAGTCCTTCTCCCCCCCCCTCCCCAGGCGTGTTCCTGGGCCTGAGTCCTCTCCCCCCCCCCCCCCAGGCATGTTCCTGGGCCTGGGCCTGAGTCCTCTCCCCCCCCCCCCAGGCATGTTCCTGGGCCTGGGCCTGAGTCCTCTCCCCCCCCCCCCCCAGGCATGTTCCTGGGCCTGGGCCTGAGTCCTTCTCCCCCCCCTCCCCAGGCATGTTCCTGGGCCTGGGCCTGAGTCCTTCTCCCCCCCCTCCCCAGGCATGTTCCTGGGCCTGGGCCTGAGTCCTTCTCCCCCCCCTCCCCAGGCATGTTCCTGGGCCTGGGCCTGAGTCCTTCTCCCCCCCTCCCCAGGCGTGTTCCTGGGCCTGGGCCTGAGTCCTTCTCCCCCCCCCCCAGGCGTGTTCCTGGGCCTGAGTCCTCCCCCACCCCCCCCCCCAGGCGTGTTCCTGGGCCTGGGCCTGAGTCCTTCTCCCCCACCCCCCTCCCCAGGCGTGTTCCTGGGCCTGGGCCTGAGTCCTTCTCCCCCCCCCCAGGCGTGTTCCTGGGCCTGAGTCCTCCCCCACCCCCCTCCCCAGGCGTGTTCCTGGGCCTGAGTCCTCTCCCCCCCCCCCCCCAGGCGTGTTCCTGGGCCTGGGCCTGAGTCCTTCTCCCCCCCCTCCCCAGGCGTGTTCCTGGGCCTGGGCCTGAGTGGCATCATCCCCACCCTGCACTACATCATCTCGGAGGGCTTCCTGAAGGCGGCCACCATCGGGCAGATCGGCTGGCTCTTGCTCATGGCCAGCCTGTACATCACGGGGGCCGCGCTCTACGCCGCGCGCATCCCCGAGCGCTTCTTCCCTGGCAAATGTGATATCTGGGTGAGTGCTGCCGGCGGTCTGCGCGGTGCGGCACCGGCCCGGCCATGCTGGCCGTTGGTGCTGGTCGCGTCTCCCCTGCTGGTCCTCCCGAGGGCGTCTGAGGGAGGGCAGGCCGAGGTGAGTGGTTGTCAGGTGCAGGGCTGGAGTGGAGCCAGGCCGGGGTGCTCTTGAGGTCCTGGCCAGCCCAGCCTTGGTGCCCAGGGCCTCACGACCAGCCCGGGCTTGGCGCTCGCTCCGCCGTGTGCTGGCTCCTGGCTGGTGCTCCACCGCTGGAGCCATGCCTCCAGTTGCGTTTCCTGGTTGCTGGAAGCGGAGCGCCCGGCCACATTCCCCTAACGTCCTTGTGGCGCCGACCCCGGGGCCGGGCCCGGCGGGGAGACACGTCTCCCTGGTGTGAGACGCCAGGTCTTCATGAGACCCCGGTCCACTCGGCACCCTTCCCCTCGGCCCCACGTCCCCGCTCTCCCCACGGGGCAGTGGTGTGGGGTCCGGTGGCCGTGGCGGGCCCGGTGACGCGCCCCCGCTCTCCGCAGTTCCACTCCCATCAGCTCTTCCACATCTTCGTGGTGGCCGGCGCCTTCGTCCACTTCCACGGCGTCTCGAACCTGCAGGAGTTCCGGTTCATGGTCGGCGGCGGCTGCTCGGAGGAGGATGCGCTGTGACGCGCGGGCTGGCGGGCGGGCCTCACCCGCCCCGGCCCCACGCGCCTGCCGCGGCCGCCCCGCCCCGTGGGCCTTGGGCGTGGCCCGGGGACCCAGCCTGGCACAGGCCGAGGAGAGAAAAGCAAAAATAAATCATACCTCACGGAAGGGCGTCGTTGGCAGGGCGGCCCGCGCCGCGCCCGCCGCGGTGACCGGCTCCACGCCAGCCGTGCGCGCCGCCCGCCTCCGCCCTCCGCGGCCCGGCTGCCGCCAGGAGCCTGCGCACGGCCGCGCGGCGCCCGCGGACACGGATCGGCGTGCGGACGATTTCTAGCTGCTCGGCAAGGATTTCTACGAGAACTGTTTACAGCGCGGACACCAGTACCACACACTGTTTCCATTTGCACGGCGCCCGGGGAGGCCGGGTGGGGCCTCCCCCGCGGGGCCAGGGGCACGCGTGGCCCTCCAGGAGCCCAGCCCCTGCTCCCGGCCAGCATGGGCACTGGAAAGAAGGGGCGGGTGGGGCCGGGGCCCTCGGGAGCGCCGGCCCGGGCCGGCCCGTGTCCTGGCGGGAGCGTGGATGGGCCACACGTGGCCGCTAACGATCACTGCCCTCCTGGCCCAGCCCCGCGGCGCCGCCCGGGCTCGGAGCCCGGCCTCGGCGTGGTGCTGTAGCCCTGGCGCGGCGGCTCCCCGGCGCCGGCCCCGCGGGGTCAGCTCGGCAAGGGGTAGCGCGGGCGGTTGGGTGGGGACGGGGTCCACGCTGCGTGGGGCGGGGCGGGGGCCTGGCCTCCTCATCCTGCCCCCGGCGCGGCCCGCGCGACCCGTGGGGGGCGGGAGCGTCAGCACATATCAGAGGCCAGGCCTGGCCTGCCCCGTGTTCTGGGGTGCGGCCCCGGGCCGTCAACCCACGCCCCAACGCAGGAAGGATCTGGTTCAACATAGCACAAACCCTTGGGGACGAGGAGCCCCCGCCGCCGACCCGACTCCAGCGAGCCCCCTCCCGGGCCCGGCCGCCGCCCCGCGGCCCGCCCGGAACCCGCCAGGCCGGTGCCTGCGTGCCTTACTCCGGGCGGCGGCCGGGCCCGCGCCGCGCACAGCCGCTCGTGTCCCCCGGCCGAGGGTGGCGAGGCCCCGCGGCGCCTGCTTCTCCATTCCATGGTGGCCTTTCTCAGTATTCCCCTGCCCTCCCCACCGCAGCTCGCTGAAGCCACAGAGCACATTTTGGGGTGTCGTGGAAGGTCGGGATTCCAGGAAGGCACCGGATGGGGGTTCCCCTCACCACGGGGTTCTTACTTGCTGTATTCGCGGTTTCTCTAATAAAAAGCCAAACGGAAGCCGAGCGGTGTGCGGCGCGCTTTACTGCCCGGTCACTGCCGGTCGCCGCGGCACCTTGAGCCCGAGCAGCTCCCGCGGGGGAAGGAGCGGGGTCGCCCTGCGTCACTAACGGCTGTCAGCAGCCCCTGTGCTGGGCGCGTGCCGCCCTGTCACCTGGCTCCTCAGGAGGCGGGGCTGGGGCAGGGAAGCCCGAGAGATCTTTTCATGTCCAATAAATGTACCAGAAAAGCAGCCGTGGCGCCGTGGCTCAGCGTAGAAAGCTCAGGGACAGTGCCGGACCCTTAGGTCAAGCTTCATCCCCCCCAAACCCCAAAAGTCCAGCCATGGGGGGGGCTGAGGGCCTGCGTGAGGTCCTCAGCTGTGGGGAGAGGCTGGAGTTCCCGGGCTTGGCCCCAATGGGTTGAGGGGACACGGCGGCCTCCCTGCCTTAGGGAAATGGAGGTCCGGCCGTCAGTCTTCAGCACGGCGATGTCCGTTCTGAGCATAGTGCTCCCTGTCCCTCCTCCCTCTGCCGGGGGCGGGTCCTCAGGATTCCAGGGATGCAGGTCAGAGCCTTCCTGGACCCACGTGTTGAGTGCTTCCCACGTGGAGGCGGGGCATGGGCCACAGACACGGCCTGCTTCCGCCGGCCCTCCCCCTCCCCCTCCCTGCTTTTTCCCTACCTTCCCCCCCCCCCCCCCCCGTCCTGCTGGCGGGTCGGGCCTGGGTTGTTCCCTCGTCATCTGGAGATGGTGAGCAGGTCGCCCTGGTGGGGGGGGGTGGCCAGGGGGGTGCTGCCAGGGGTGCTGGGGCAGGTTCTGGGGTGTCTGGGCGCAGCTGCAGGCGGCCGGCGGGTGCTGCTGGTGTGTGGGGTCTCTGCACGGACGCCCCGGCCCGGCGCGGTCAGCACGGTGGGGTCACAGCAGCCGGGGCGCCCGCAGCCAGCCCCACGTGGTGAGCAGGAGCAGCGGGAGCGAGGGCCGGGTGTGCGAGGCGCCTCCACAGTCCTGCGCGTTCTCCTGAGACCCAAGGAGAGCGCGTGGGGCCCTGCCCCGACCCGCCACCAGGGGACCCCCCCTGTGACCCCAAAGATCCATTGTCTGTGGGAAGGAGCCCCCAGGACACACTGTGGGAAGGAGCCCCCAGGACGCACTGTCTGTGGGAAGGAGCCCCCAGGACGCACTGTCTGTGGGAAGGAGCCCCCAGGACACACTGTCTGTGGGAAGGAGCCCCCAGGACACACTGTCTGTGGGAAGGAGCCCCCAGGACGCACTGTCTGTGGGAAGGAGCCCCCAGGACACACTGTCTGTGGGAAGGAGCCCCCCAGGACGCACTGTCTGTGGGAAGGAGCCCCCCAGGACGCACTGTCTGTGGGAAGGAGCCCCCAGGACGCACTGTCTGTGGGAAGGAGCCCCCAGGACACACTGTCTGTGGGAAGGAGCCCCCAGGACACACTGTCTGTGGGAAGGAGCCCCCAGGACGCACTGTCTGTGGGAAGGAGCCCCCAGGACACACTGTCTGTGGGAAGGAGCCCCCCAGGACGCACTGTCTGTGGGAAGGAGCCCCCCAGGACGCACTGTCTGTGGGAAGGAGCCCCCAGGACGCACTGTCTGTGGGAAGGAGCCCCCAGGACGCACTGTCTGTGGGAAGGAGCCCCCAGGACGCACTGTGGGAAGGAGCCCCCCAGGACACTGTCTGTGGGAAGGAGCCCCCAGGACACACTGTCTGTGGGAAGGAGCCCCCCAGGACGCACTGTCTGTGGGAAGGAGCCCCCAGGACGCACTGTCTGTGGGAAGGAGCCCCCAGGACGCACTGTCTGTGGGAAGGAGCCCCCAGGACGCACTGTGGGAAGGAGCCCCCCAGAACACACTGTCTGTGGGAAGGAGCCCCCAGGACACACTGTCTGTGGGAAGGAGCCCCCCAGGACGCACTGTGGGAAGGAGCCCCCCAGGACACACTGTCTGTGGGAAGGAGCCCCCCAGGACACACTGTCTGTGGGAAGGAGCCCCCCAGGACGCACTGTCTGTGGGAAGGAGCCCCCCAGGACGCACTGTCTGTGGGAAGGAGCCCCCAGGACGCACTGTGGGAAGGAGCCCCCCAGGACGCACTGTCTGTGGGAAGGAGCCCCCAGGATGCACTGTCTGTGGGAAGGAGCCCCCCAGGATGCACTGTCTGTGGGAAGGAGCCCCCCAGGATGCACTGTCTGTGGGAAGGAGCCCCCCAGGACGCACTGTGGGAAGGAGCCCCCCAGGACGCACTGTCTGTGGGAAGGAGCCCCCAGGATGCACTGTCTGTGGGAAGGAGCCCCCCAGGATGCACTGTCTGTGGGAAGGAGCCCCCCAGGATGCACTGTCTGTGGGAAGGAGCCCCCCAGGACGCACTGTGGGAAGGAGCCCCCCAGGACACACTGTCTGTGGGAAGGAGCCCCCCAGGACACACTGTCTGTGGGAAGGAGCCCCCCCCCCCCGTGGCCGGCCCCCTCACCTCGGGGTGGAAGGCGTGGCAGGCGTCCGGGCGCCGCCGGGGCTTCTGGGAGCGCATGCGCTCACACTTGACGGAGGCGTTGTGTGCGGACCCGTGGTCAAGGCCAACAGCAGGGATCGGGCGCCCTGGGGACCCAAGGCGGTCCCTGCCCTGCCAGCGGCCCCAGGCCCCCCCAGCAGGTGGCTGGGATGAGCTCCCCAGCACGCTGGGGGTGAGATGGGCCTCAGGGCCCTCCCCTCGTCCCATGTGGGGACAGAGCTGACCTCCGTGGCCCCCCACAGGACACAGGACAGAGCTGACCTCCGTGGCCCCCCCCACAGGACACAGGACAGAGCTGACCTCCGTGGCCCCCCCGCAGGACACAGGACAGAGCTGACCTCCGTGGCCCCCCGCACAGGACACAGGACAGAGCTGACCTCCATGCCCCCCACAGGACACAGGACAGAGCTGACCTCCGTGGCCCCCCACAGGACACAGGACAGAGCTGACCTCCGAGGCCTCCCGCAGGACACAGGACAGAGCTGACCTCCGTGGCCCCCGCACAGGACACAGGACAGAGCTGACCTCCATGGCCCCCCCCACAGGACACAGGACAGAGCTGACCTCCGAGGCCTCCCGCAGGACACAGGACAGAGCTGACCTCCGAGGCCTCCCGCAGGACACAGGACAGAGCTGACCTCCGTGGCCTCCCGCAGGACACAGGACAGAGCTGACCTCCGTGGCCCCCCGCAGGACACAGGACAGAGCTGACCTCCATGCCCCCCACAGGACACAGGACAGAGCTGACCTCCGTGGCCCCCCACAGGACACAGGACAGAGCTGACCTCCGAGGCCTCCCGCAGGACACAGGACAGAGCTGACCTCCGTGGCCCCCCGCAGGACACAGGACAGAGCTGACCTCCGTGGCCCCCCGCAGGACACAGGACAGAGCTGACCTCCGTGGCCCCCCACAGGACACAGGACAGAGCTGACCTCCGTGGCCCCCCGCAGGACACAGGATATATCTGACCTCCGAGGCCTCCCGCAGGATGGGTGGGAAGTCACTGCAGCTGCAGTCCGGGTCGGCGGCCAGCAGGAGGAGGTTGCTGCGGGGGATCTGTTGCATCGCAAACGCCCTGCAGCAGAGGGGGGTGGGGGTGGGGGCTTAGGGGAAGGGGTGGGGCGGGGGGGGGGGCTGGGGGGACCCCAGCTGGGCTCCGCGCCGGCCCCCATACACGGGGGAGGGCGCAGCTCCCGGGCTGACCACAAGGTGGCGCCAGGCACCCACACTTGGCTGCAGTTGCACCAGGAGGCTGAGAACCCCAGACCGGCATCCGCATGTTCACACAGGCAGCACGGACACACGCAGCGCATGGACACGCAGCGCATGGACATGCAGCAGGACACATGCAGCACGGACACAGGCAGCACACGGACACGCAGCATAGACACGCAGCACAGACATGCAGCACACAGAAACAGCACGGACACAGGCAGCACACAGACACGCAGCATAGACACGCAGCACGGACATGCAGCATGCAGACACAGCATGGACATGCATCACACGGACACACAGCATGGACATGCATCACGGACACACGCAGTACACGGACACAGCATGGACACAGCACAGACACAGCACGGACACACGCAGCACGGACACACAGCACAGACACAGCACAGACACAGCACAGACACAGCACAGCACAGACACAGCACGGACACAGCACAGACACAGCACAGACACAGCACAGACGCAGACACAGCACAGACACAGCACAGCACAGCACGGACACAGCACAGACACAGCACAGACACAGACACAGCACAGCACGGACACAGCACAGCACAGACACAGCACAGACACAGCACAGACACAGACACAGCACAGCACAGCACAGACACAGCACAGACACAGCACAGACACAGACACAGCACAGACACAGCACAGACACAGCACAGACACAGCACAGACACAGACACAGCACAGCACAGACACAGCACAGACACAGCACAGACACAGCACAGACAGCACAGACACAGCACAGACACAGCACAGACACAGACACAGCACAGACACAGACACAGCACAGACACAGCACAGCACAGACACAGCACAGACACAGACACAGCACAGACAGCACAGACACAGCACAGACAGCACAGACACAGACACAGCACAGACACAGACACAGCACAGACACAGCACAGACACAGCACAGACAGCACAGACACAGACACAGCACAGACACAGCACAGCACAGACACAGACACAGACACAGACACAGCACAGACACAGACACAGCACAGACACAGACACAGCACAGACACAGCACAGCACAGACACAGCACAGACACAGCACAGACATAGCACAGACACAGACACAGCACAGACACAGCACAGCACAGACACAGCACAGCACAGCACAGACACAGCACAGACACAGCACAGACACAGACACAGCACAGACACAGCACAGACACAGCACAGACACAGACACAGCACAGACACAGCACAGACACAGCACAGACACAGACACAGCACAGACACAGCACAGACACAGACACAGACACAGCACAGACACAGCACAGACACAGCACAGACACAGACACAGCACAGCACAGACACAGCACAGAACAGACACAGACACAGACACAGCACAGACACAGACACAGACACAGACACAGCACAGACACAGACACAGACACAGCACAGACACAGACACAGACACAGACACAGACACAGACACAGCACAGACACAGCACAGAACAGACACAGACACAGCACAGCACAGACACAGCACAGACACAGCACAGACACAGACACAGCACAGCACAGACACAGACACAGCACAGACACAGCACAGACACAGACACAGACACAGACACAGCACAGACACAGACACAGCACAGCACAGACACAGACACAGCACAGACACAGCACAGACACAGACACAGCACAGACACAGCACAGCACAGACACAGCACAGACACAGCACAGACATAGCACAGACACAGACACAGCACAGACACAGCACAGACACAGCACAGACACAGACACAGCACAGCACAGACACAGACACAGACACAGACACAGACACAGCACAGACACAGACACAGACACAGACACAGACACAGCACAGACACAGACACAGACACAGACACAGCACAGACACAGACACAGCACAGACACAGCACAGCACAGCACAGCACAGACACAGCACAGCACAGACACAGCACAGACACAGCACGGACACAGCACAGACACAGACACAGACACAGACACAGACACAGCACAGACACAGACACAGACACAGACACAGCACAGCACAGACACAGCACAGACACAGCACAGCACAGACACAGCACAGACACAGCACAGCACAGACACAGCACAGACACAGCACAGACACAGCACAGACACAGCACAGACACAGCACAGACACAGCACAGACACAGCACAGCACAGACACAGACACAGCACAGACACAGCACAGACACAGACACAGCACAGACACAGCACAGACACAGCACAGACACAGCACAGCACAGCACAGACACAGCACAGACACAGACACAGACACAGACACAGACACAGCACAGACACAGACACAGACACAGACACAGCACAGACACAGACACAGCACAGACACAGCACAGCACAGCACAGCACAGACACAGCACAGCACAGACACAGCACAGACACAGCACGGACACAGCACAGACACAGACACAGACACAGACACAGACACAGCACAGACACAGACACAGACACAGACACAGCACAGCACAGACACAGCACAGACACAGCACAGCACAGACACAGCACAGACACAGCACAGCACAGACACAGCACAGACACAGCACAGACACAGCACAGACACAGCACAGACACAGCACAGACACAGCACAGACACAGCACAGCACAGACACAGACACAGCACAGACACAGCACAGACACAGACACAGCACAGACACAGCATGGACACACATGGCAGATGGACACAGACACAGCCTAGGTGATGCATGTGGGCTGCGCAGGTAGGGCGCGGCTCCTGGACTCGGGTGGAGACCCAGTGGGCCCGGGAGGGGGGACAGTGCGGGGACAGCGTGGGGACAGCGTGGGGACAGCGTGGGGGCCCAGGAGGGGGGGCAGTGCGGGGACAGCGTGGGGATAGCGTGGGGACAGCGTGGGGGCCCAGGAGGGGGGGCAGTGCGGGGGGCAGTGCGGGGGTGAGGGGGCAGCGGGGGGGGCAGCTGGGGGCAGCTGGGGGCAGCGCGGGGGGGGGGCAGTGAGGGGACAGCGTGGAGGGGGCGGCGGGGGGCAGCGCGGGGGCAGCGGGGGGGGCAGCGCGGGGGCAGCGCGGGGGGGGCGTGGCCGGGGCGGGCAGGGCGTGGCCGGAGCACAGGAGGGGGCGTGGCCGGAGCACAGGAGGGGGCGTGGCCGGGGCAGGCAGGGCGTGGCCGGAGCACAGGAGGGGCGTGGCCGGAGCACAGGAGGGGGCGTGGCCGGGGCGGGCGTGGCGTGGCCCTGGCTGGGTGGGGACGACCCGGGCAGACTTACTTCCGGCAGGCCCCGCACGGGATGGCCCCGCTGGCCTGGCGCGCGGCCGCCTGGTGCGCGAACACCGGGTACTCCGTGTCGCAGGGGTGCAGCACGTCCTGCTTCTTGTGCTTGTGCGCTGTGGCGGGGCCGGGAGGGGGCCGTTGTGGTGGCGTCCGGGGCGGGGGGGACCCCTGGCCGCCAGGGCCTCGGCCCGCCAGGGCACCGCCCCTCGGAGACCAGAGCCCCGGGGGGGACGCGTGGGGCCCGGGCCGGGCACGGGGCGCAGAGGGCCGGCCCCCGGCAGCCCCAGGCCCCGCCCAGACCCCGCCCCCGGCAGCCCCAGGCCCCGCCCAGACCCCGCCCCCGGCAGCCCCAGGCCCCGCCCAGACCCCGCCCCCGGCAGCCCCAGGCCCCGCCCAGACCCCGTCCCCGGCAGCCCCAGGCCCCGCCCAGACCCCGCCCCGGGCAGCCCCAGGCCCCGCCCCGGGCAGCCCCAGGCCCCGCCCAGGCCCCGCCCCCGGGCAGCCCCAAACCCCGCCCCCGGGTAGCCCGCAGGCCCCGCCCAGACCCCGCCCAGACCCCGCCCCGGAAAGCCCCAGGCCCCGCCCCTGGGCACCCCAGGCCCCGCCCAGACCCCACCCCGGCAGCCCCAGGCCCCGCCCCCGGGCAGCCCCAAACCCCGCCCCCGGGCAGCCCGCAGGCCCCGCCCAGGCCACGCCCCCGGGCAACCCCAGGCCCCGCCCCTGGGAAGCCCCAGGACCCGCCCAGGACCCGCCCTCGGGCAACCCCAGGCCCCGCCCAGCCAGAGCCACTCACAGTGATGGAAGACGGCTTTGGCTGCCCAGGGAGGGACCCGCCGGGCCCAGGGTGAGTGAGGCGCGGGATGGGACCGGGCCACACGGGGGCCACGGTGTCAGGGAGGCGGCGAGGGTGATGTGGGGCGGCGACGTCATAGGGCAGTGATGACGTCACAGGGCAAGGGTGATGTGGGCACGAGATGATGTCACAGGGCGAGGTGATGACATCACAGGACGAGGTGATGTGGGGTGGTGATATCACAGGGCAATGATGACATCACAGGGCGAGGGTGATGTGTGGCGGTGATGTCACAGGATGACGTCACAGGGCGAGGGTGATGACATCCCAGGGTGAGGTGATGTGGGGCGGTGATGTCACACGATGAGGTCACAGGTGGTGATAACATCATAGGACAATGACGTTGAGGGGCGGGTGATGTTGCAGGATGATGGTGTCACATGACCATGACGACGTCATGGGACGGGATGGGGTCCCGTGAGGTCCCCAGGTGACAGGTGAGGGGCGGGCGTGGGGGGCGATGGGGTGGGTGGTGTGAGATGGTGAGCGATGACCCGCCCCCTCGCCCCCCCCCCCCCCCCCGCGCTGACCACACCCTGACCAGAGTTCCCGACTCACCCTCCGCCCCTCTGTCCAGCCAGGAGCCCCAGGAGCTCCACTCCAGCAAGGACCTGCAGACAGATGGATGGACGGACAGCTGATACTGCCCGCCAGGCCTCCTCCCGGCCCCCACCCTCCTCCCCCTCCTCCCTGCCCCTCCTCTCCCTCCTCCCCTCCTCCCCCTCCCAGACCCCCCTCCAACCCTCTTCCTGCTAGAGTCTCAGGAGCAGCTCTGACCACCTAGGCCTCAGCCTCTGTCCCTGAGGCCTGGCCGCAGGTGTGTGTGGAGGTCACACAGGGGGAGGGACGCAGGAAGGACACAAGGGGCGCAGGAAGGACACGGGGGGGGGGCTCAGGAAGGACACGAGGGGCACAGGAAGGACACGGGAGGGGCGCAGGAAGGACACGGGAGGGGCGCAGGAAGGACACGGGAGGCGCAGGAAGGACACGGGAGGAGCACAGGAAGGACACGGGGGGGCACAGGAAGGACACGGGAGGGGGCACAGGAAGGACACGGGAGGGGCGCAGGAAGGACACGGGAGGCGCAGGAAGGACACGGGAGGAGCACAGGAAGGACACGGGAGGAGCACAGGAAGGACACGAGGGGCACAGGAAGGACGCGGGAGGGCGCAGGAAGGACACGGGAGGCGCAGGAAGGACACGGGGGGGCGCAGGAAGGACATGGGAGGGGCACAGGAAGGACGCGGGGGGCACAGGAAGGACACGGGAGGGGCGCAGGAAGGACACGGGAGGGGCACAGGAAGGACTTGGGGGGCGCAGGCCGCACTCACAGCAGCAGCTCATGCATCAGCCAGCGAGCCAGGGCGAGGCAGGCGGAGAGCGGCTGTGAAGGGCAGAGTGTGCGTCAGGCAGGCCACAGAGCAGGGGCCGCAGAGCAGGGGCGCCCTCCACGCCGCGCCTCCCCAGCGTGGGCCGGCCCCTGCAGACAGGCCCCGGGGGCGCTCCTCCAAGCCTACCCTCCCCGTGACAGGCTGATGGGGGGGTGGGATGGGCCCCAGGCCGGGGCGGGCAGCGTGGCGGGGGGGGGGGGGGGCGGGACGGGCCAGGCCCGGGCGGGCAGCGTGGCGGGGGGGGGGTGTAGGGTGACACTCACGCTGGTCAGGGGATGGGCGGCGCTGGGCCGCTGGGCCGGGGCCTTGCACATGGCCTGGTAGTCGTACATGGTCACCCCTGGGGGTCAGAGGCGGTCGGGGAGGCCGGGGCCAGCGCCCGGCCTTGCCCTGGGGAGCCCGGCCTCTGCTCAGGACCCAGTGCTGGCGTGTCGGGGCCGGCAGCACGGTGCACACATGCGTCGGGGCCCTGGCTGGCTCAGGGCTGGAGGGGGCTTGGGGCGCCGCTTACCCCCCGGCTTACCCCGGCTTACCCCCCCCCCCCCCCCGCCCCGTACCGTGTCCAGGCCTGAAGGGCCGCTTTGGGGGCTCTATCTGGATCTGCCTAGGTTCAGGAGGGGCCGCTTACTGGCTGAACACACCCATGTCCAGCAGCTGGGCCATGAGGGCACCGTCCACCTGCCCCAGAAATCGTCCTGTCTGTGAAGGGGGGGAGGGCGGGGAGGGACGGGGGGGGGTGGGTGCAGACGGGGAGGGGCAGGGAGGGGGAGAGGGGGCGTGGGTTCACGGAAGCCGCTTCCCGCGTCTGTCCCCTCTCCCCCTGGCCCCTGCCCCCGTGCCCCTGTGCCAGCGGGCCCAGTGCCAGCCCAGTGCTGCTGGGTGGGATGGAAAGACTACGTTTCCCAGAAGGCCTTGCACCCAAGGGCACTGGCTGGCCAATGACGTGTGAGCAGTCACCAGAAGGGGTGCCTGGGAGTTTGCTTAAAGGCCCGCCTGGGGCTGGCCGCGGAGTCTGCAGCCTCCCCTTTGTCTGGAAGGCTCGCTGCCCCGCGGCCTTCCCCCGGCTGTGCCGCCTGTGTCCAGCCAGGGTGGGGGAGTCGGTGCCTGGCAGTGAATTTCGGGACCCCCGCAGGCAGGGTCGCCGCACCCCACCGCACCTGGCACAGGGCACGGCCCACCCATAAGCAGGGGGGGAGGGGGGGAGGAGGGGAGGGGGGGGAGGAGGGCAGAGGATCTGGGAGCTGAGGACGCTGAGGAGGCCAGGCCCGCCAGGAGCACCCCAGACGCAGACGCGCCCCAGACACAGACGCACCCCAGAGGACAAATGCACCCCAGACACAGACGCGCCCCAGACGCAGACGCACCCCAGACGCAGACGCGCCCCAGAGGACAGATGCACCCCAGACGCAGATGCACCCCAGAGGACAGACGCACCCCAGACACAGACGCACCCCAGACACAGGCGCACCCCAGACGCAGGCGCACCCCAGACACAGACGCACCCCAGACGCAGACGCACCCCAGAGGATAGACGCACCCCAGACAGACATACCCCAGACACAGACGCACCCCAGACACAGACGCACCCCAGACACAGACGCACCCCAGAGGACAGACGCACCCCAGACGCAGATGCTCCCCAGAGGACAGACGCGCCCCAGACACAGACGCGCCCCAGACGCAGGCGCGCCCCAGACGCAGACGCGCCCCAGACACAGACGCGCCCCAGACACAGGCGCGCCCCAGACACAGACGCACCCCAGACACAGACGCACCCCAGAGGACAGACGCACCCCAGAGGACAGACGCACCCCAGACACAGACGCACCCCAGACACAGACGCACCCCAGACACAGACGCACCCCCGAGGACAGACGCACCCCAGAGCACAGATGCACCCCACAGACGCACCCCAGAGGACAGACGCACCCCAGACACAGACGCACCCCAGACACAGACGCACCCCAGACATAGACGCACCCCAGAGGACAGATGTACCCCAGACGGCAGACGCACCCCAGAGGACAGATGCACCCCAGAGGACAGACGCACCCCAGAGGACAGACGCACCCCGGAGGGCCGACGCACCCCAGACACAGACGCACCCCAGAGGGCAGACGCACCCCAGACGCACCCCAGAGGGCAGACGCACCCCAGAGGGCAGACGCACCCAGACGCACCCCAGAGGGCAGACGCACCCCAGACGCACCCCAGAGGGCAGACGCACCCCAGACGCACCCCAGAGGGCAGACGCACCCCGGCAGCCAAGAACTCACAGCTAATCAGGCTCCCACCCGTGGGTGCCCCCCCCCCGGGCCCCAGTTCATTGGCCTGTGCCCCTCGATCCCGGAGAGAACACGGCCATGCCACGTGGCGTCCCTGCTGGTTTCCCCTTGGAGAATGGGACGGGGTCTGTGTGAGTGAGCGAGGTGAAGCGGAGGGGCCCTGGCCCGGCAGGGGTGAGGGGTGAGGGGTGGCGGGGCCTGGCCCGGCAGGGGTGAGGGGTGAGGGGTGGCGGGGCCTGGCCCGGCAGGGGTGAGGGGTGAGGGGTGATGGGCCCTGGCCTGGCAGGGGTGAGGGGTGAGGGTGACGGGCCCGGCAGGGGTGAGGGGTGAGGGGTGGCGGGCCTGGCCCGGCAGGGGTGAGGGGTGAGGGGTGGCGGGCCCTGGCCCGGCAGGGGTGAGGGGTGGCAGGCCCTGGCCCGGCAGGGGTGAGGGGTGAGGGGTGGTGGGCCTGGCCTGGCAGGGGTGAGGGGTGAGGGTGACGGGCCCGGCAGGGGTGAGGGGTGAGGGGTGGCGGGCCTGGCCCGGCAGGGTGAGGGGTGAGGGGTGGCGGGCCCTGGCCCGGCAGGGGTGAGGGGTGGCAGGCCCTGGCCCGGCAGGGGTGAGGGGTGAGGGGTGGTGGGCCTGGCCTGGCAGGGGTGAGGGGTGAGGGTGACGGGCCCGGCAGGGGTGAGGGTGGCGGCCCTGGCCTTTCCCTGCCAGTCCTGGGTCCTGGTGGCTGGTGAGGTCTCACCTCCTGGGTGGCCACCAGGGCAGACTCAGAGCGACAGATCAAAGCTTAGGGCTCTGGCAGAAGCTTCTAGAAGCTTCTTTGCCTTTTAGTGTAGTGCTTGTGAAACTGGAGAGGCAGGGGGTGGTCACAAGCACACTTCGGGCCCTCAGGGCTTCTTCCTCCCTCCCTCCCTCCCTCCCTCCCCCCCTCTCTCCCTCCCCCTCCCTCCCACCCTCCCTCCCCCTCTCCTCCCCCTCCCCTCCCTCCCTCCCCCTCCCCCTCCCTCCCTCCCTCCCCTCCCCCTCCCCCTCCCCCTCCCCCCTCCCCCTCCCTCCCCCTCTCCCTCCCTCCCCCTCTCCCTCCCTCCCCCCTCCCCCTCCCCCTCCCTCCCTCCCCCTCTCCTCCCCCTCCCCTCCCTCCCTCCCCCTCCCCCTCCCCCCTCCCCCTCCCCCTCCCCCCCCCTCCCCCCCTCCCCCCTCCCCCTCCCCCTCCCTCCTTCCGTGGGTCTTGAACTCAGGGCCCGGCAGGCGCTGCCCCTGAGCGCTCTCACTCGAGGCCAGCGCGCCACCACGTGGGGCCACTGCTGGCTTTTTATGTTTCTTTTGGTGGTTCGCTGGGGACGTCCCTGTCCACCCGGAGCTCCTGGTCCTTAGAAATGGGGCGGTTGTAAACATGGGGCTTCAGGCCGCCGGTTTTGGGGTGCCCTGTCCAGCGGCTCTGAGCCAGGGGCTCTGTGGCTGCCCTGCCCCAGAGTCGGTGTGAACGGACGATCTTTGTGTCAAGCAAGGACAGACGGACAGATGGAGAGATGGACAGACGGAAGGGGACGGCGCCGGGGCCGGGCTGTCCACTGGCCTGGTGGGTCCCGTGCGCCCCAGCCTGGACATGGCTTCCGGCGGCCGGGCCCGGCATCCTCCGGACAGCAGCCTGCCTGCGGACACTCAGGTGCTGTCAAGCCCTTCTCCTGCTCGGCCTGCCTCGCCACCGGATCTGTTCTAGAATGTTCCTTCCTGCACATCCCTGCGCTGTGCACTCCGCGGAGCCTGGGCTGTTCTGTAGCCGTGGCCTCGTGG
Organism: Dipodomys merriami; assembly: GCF_024711535.1. Lineage (NCBI taxonomy): Eukaryota > Metazoa > Chordata > Mammalia > Rodentia > Heteromyidae > Dipodomys > Dipodomys merriami. Next base: position 372,788 of record NW_027206487.1, read on the forward strand.
GTTGATCACCAAACCTTGC